>NC_091951.1:34241147-34258647 GCF_031021105.1 Erythrolamprus reginae | reverse complement strand
GCCAAAGCACCCAAAATGCAGCGCACCTTCCTGGCGTGCTGCCAAAAGCCAAACTTCCGGTTTCACCGGAAACCAGAAGTTCGGGGCTCCGTGGAGCCGCCAGCAGCGTCCCCCTGCTCCGGGGGGCAATTTCAGCCGGCAGTTTAAGCCACCGGTCGGGCATTTTTTTGAGCAATTTTCAATAAATTGGGGAGGGACGTAATGAAAAGAAGAGGAAAAGGAATTAATATAATTTATTTTCAATGTTGTTAACACGGAAGTTTGAGTATAGATATTCAAGTTCCAGTGGGAAATTCCATTCTCACTTTCAGTTTTCAGGCAGCCACATAAGCACAAGACAGTCAACTTCCAGCTTTCAGAATTTCAGATTTCAGGAGAGAATGATGCTTTGTCATAAAATCTTTCTTTCCATGCGTTGATAGCATTTCATAATTTCTAAAAAAAAGTATGAGGATTCAAGCCATTTTACGTAATAACAGGAAGTTGTAGCAATTGCTTTATTATGCATAGTACAAATATAGAATAAAAACAAAATAATCAATTGTAGAATCAATTGTAGAAATGCAACTAAATGACTATTATTATTATTAATAATAATAATAACAGCAGCAGCAACAACAATATTACTACTACTATTACTACTACAACTACTTCAAATATATCCATTGTCATTGGGGCACTTGGTACCATGTCCAAGAATTTTACAAAGTATATCAAGAAATTGCAGCTTCCTGCTATAACACCAGCGGAACTGCAAAAAAAAAATTGTGCTACTCAGAACATCATACTTTTTAAGAAGATCCTTGGTTGATACCTAGGATAAAGCCCTTCATGGCACCGGACCAGAATATCTTCGGGACCGCCTCCTGCCGCACGAATCCCAGCGACCGGTTAGGTCCCACAGTCGGCCTTCTTCGGGTCCCGTCAACTAAACAATGTCGGCTGGCGGGACCCAGGGGAAGAGCCTTCTCTGTGGGGGCTACAACCCTCTGGAACCAGCTCCCCCCTGAGATTAAGATTGCCCCCACCCTCCCTGCCTTTCGTAAACTCCTTAAAACCCACCTCTGTCGTCAAGCATGGGGGAACTAAAACATCTCCCCCTTGCTCATGTTGTTTTGCCGTCTGATTGATTGACTGTGTGTCTGTTTTTTATATATATTGGGATTGTTTTATGATTTTTTTTAAAAAAATTAAAATTGTAATTAGATTGGTGGGAATTGGATTTGTTACTATGTACTGTTTTTATTATTGTTGTGAGCCGCCCCGAGTTTCCGGAGAGGGGCAGCATATAAATCCAATTAATCTAATCTAATCTAATCTAATGTTGGTAGCAACCTGTATCAACCATCAGCACCAATCAGCGTTATAAATTTTTAAATATTCAGTTCATTGAATTTTAGGTTTAATGAATAAATGATGATGATTATGATGATTATGATGGAAATAATAACAACAATAACAACAACAACAACAACAACAACAATAATAATAATACCCTGTTTCCCCAAAATAAGACATCCCCTGATAATAAGCCCAATCAGGCTTTTGCGTGCATAGCAATAAGGCCAGGCACTTATTTCAGGGTTCAAAAAAATATAAGTGTCTTATTTTGGGGGAAAACATCATATAAATAATAATAATAATAATAATAATAATAATAATAATAATAACTATTATTATTATTATTAATCACTATCTGTCAGTTGCAAAAGAGCACCATACTTGGATCTGTTTGTGCATCATACAAAAATACATCACACAGAAAAGTATTGATACCTCTGAACTTTGATGTTGGAGAAGACCCCAGTCAATACTGTGGACAGCTTAAAAAAAAAACCAACCCAAATGATGGATCACTAAACAAATAAATCCAGAGTTTCCTCTTGAGCCACAAATGACCAGATTCAAATTATCCTACTTTGAACATTTAATAACAACAACAACAACCACAACAACCACAACAATAACAACAACAACCACAAAAACAGAGCTGGAAGGGACCTTGAAGGTCTTATAGTCCAACCCCTACACTACTTTAGACAAATGGTTATCCAACATCTGCTTAAAAACTTCCAGGGTTGGGGCATTCACAACTTCTGGAGGCAAGCTGTTCCACTGATTAACCATTCTGACTGTCAGGAAATTTCTCCTTAGTTCTAAGTTACTTCTCTCCTTGTTTAGTTTCCACCCATTGCTTCTTGTTCTACCCTCCGGTGCTTTGGAGAATAGGTTGATTACTGCTTCTTTGTGGCAACCCCTGAGATACTGGAACACTGCTATCATGTCTCCCCTGGTCCTTCTTCTCTGCATCAAATTCAATGGTGAAAAAAGTAAGGTTCTACATTTAGGCAAGAAAAACAAAATGCACAGGTTCAGTATATGTGGTACATTGCTCAAAGGTAGTAACTGTGAGAAGGATCTCGAAGTCCTAGTGGACAACCATTTAAATAGCAGTCTACAAGTATACAAGGGGATGTCACAGAGAGGAGGGGATCACTTTATTCTTCAGGGCACCAGAGGGCCGGACGAGGAACAACGCCTGGAAGCTGATCAAGGAGAGATTCAACATGGAGATAAGAAGGAACTTCCTGACGGTCAGAGCGATCAACCAATGGAACAACCTACCAGCGGACGTTATGATCTCCAACACTCTGGACATTTTTAAGACAAGATTGAACTGCCACTTGACTGGTGTACTATAGGGTTCCTGCTTGGGCAGGGGGTTGAACTCGATGGCCTTCATGGTCCCTTTCAACTCTAATAATAAATAAATGAATGAATGAATAAATAAATAAATAAATAAATATGAGCCAGCAGTGTGCAGCAGCTGCCAAAAAAGCTAACACAGTTCTAGGCTGCATTAACAGAGGATGGAATCCTCAATCTGAGTATTGTATTGGCAGTTCTGTGTTAGCAAAAACTTCAGAAGAGAAGGATTTAGGGGTAGTGATTTCTGACAGTCTCAAAATGGGTGAACAGTGCAGTCAGGCGGTAGGGAAAGCAAGTAGAATGTTTGGTTGCATATCTAGAGGTATAACAAGCAGAAAGAGGGAGATTGTGATCCCGCTGTATAGAGCGCTGGTGAGACCAACTTTGGAATACTGTGTTCAGTTCTGGAGACCTCATCTACAAAAAGATATTGATAAAATTGAACAGGTCCAAAGACAGACTACAAAAATGGTGGAAGGTCTTAAGCATAAAACTTATTAGGAAAGAGTTAATGAACTCAATCTGTATAGTCTGGAGGACAGAAGGGAAAGGGGGGACATGATCGAAACATTTAAATATGTTAAAGGGTTAAATAAGGTTCAGGAGAGAAGTGTTTTCAATAGGAAAGTGAACACAAGAACAAGAGGGCACAATCTGAGGTTAGTTGGGGGAAAGATTAGAAGTAATGTGAGGAAATATTATTTTACTGAAAGAGTAGTAGATGCTTGGAACAAACTTCCAGCAGATGTGGTCGGTAAATCCACAGTAACTGAATTTAAACATGTCTGGGATAAACATATATCCATCCTAAGATAAAATACAAGAAATAGTATAAGGGCAGACTAGATAGACCGTGAGCTCCCTTTCTGCCGTCAGTCTTCTATGTTTTTTCTGCCATCAGTCTTCTATGTTTCTATCACGTGAAGTGTTAATACCACTTTATAAGGCCTTGGTAAGGCCACACCTGGAATACTGCATTCAGTTTTGGTCGCCACAATGCAGAAAGGATATTGAGACTGTAGAACAAGTGCAGAGAAAAGCAAAAAAGATTATTAGGGGCAAGAGGCTAAAACATATGAAGAGTGATTGCAGGAACTGGGCATGGATAGTTTAATGAAAATAGGAGGAGGAAGAGTAGGGTGAGTAGGATAGAATATTTTTTATTTGTAGTGGCGGGAAAAGGGCTGAGGATGGATGGAGGACCATGTAATGTCCATACCAAACCATACAAAAAGGGATAACAAATTGACAACCTTTCTAACATTTCTCTAAATTCCTTGTTGATTGGAGAAGATATTAGTAGTATGTACATGTTGATGTACAGTATATTTATTTCTATGATGTTCCAAATTGTTAGTTCCCTTGAGAGAATTCTGTATTAACTTTAGGTAAAACAGAGCAACCTGGATGAATAAATGGTTAACCCAGAAAAACAAAACACCCAAGCCAGCCAAAGAATCAAATGGAATTCACAGGCCTTTCTTCCTCAACATTTCTAGTTTCACTTTCAAACTCCAACTTGGAAACATGAAAAAGTGAAGTAACAACTCCTATTTCTTCAGCCAAATCATGAAGTCAGAAAGGAATAGGGGAAAATCCTTCAGTGAAGTAATTGAAGTAGAGAATCAGGGATTTCCCACACCGGTAAACCCAAACTGAGACAAATTTGCAAAATATCTGCACCCAAATTTTACCTCTACAGAGTTTCTCATCAGACAAATATTGCAGGAACTGATTCTCCCGTGATATATGTGATGGGTGCCCTATCGCTATTTGGCGGGGGGTGCATTAATAGGAGGCAAGTAGTGGGCATTTGACCATCACTCAAACTTCAAGATGAAAGGAAATTACTTACATTTTCAGTAATGTGAGAGCAAATGGATAGAAACATAGAAACATAGAAACATAGAAGTCTGACGGCAGAAAAAGACCTCATGGTCCATCTAGTCTGCCCTTATACTATTTTCTGTATTGTATCTTAGGATGGATATATGTTTATCCCAGGCATGTTTAAATTCAGTTACTGTGGATTTATCTACCACGTCTGCTGGAAGTTTGTTCCAAGGATCTACTACTCTTTCAGTAAAATAATATTTTCTCATGTTGCTTTTGATCTTTCCCCCAACTAACTTCAGATTGTGTCCCCTTGTTCTTGTGTTCACTTTCCTATTAAAAACACCTCCCTCCTGAACCTTATTTAACCCTTTAATATATTTAAATGTTTCGATCATGTCCCCCCTTTTCCTTCTGTCCTCCAGACTAGATCTAAGGCACTGTTTTTGATACTAGGTAATTTCAAGATTATCTGGACTTCAACTGCCAGAATTCCCCAGTCAGTATTGGATAGATGAGTTATAAATGTGACCCGGTTCATAGGGCAGATGTTACATTCTGAACATAAATAAGTAGAAGAAACTGGGATGCAATATTATCATAGGATGATAATCGGATCAAAATCTTTTGGATAGATTCTCAGCAGCTCCAAGCAACATTGGCCTTTGCAAATGAGATTGCATACTAATCTCATTTAGAAGATGCAACTAATTCAGCCTTAAAATGGAATGAACATATCTGGTCATATTTCCTGTCTTGTCTACCTTGCAAGACTGACAACCCTGCAAGTCTGAAAGGACAAATCTCCCACCGTTTTCTTTAAAGTCTGAAAAAACTAGGGAAGGCCATTTCTGAGCCTCTTGTTCCACCCACCATTCAGCTTTGGGCTACACGTCCTCTTATCTGATCATTCCTTCTGCCAGGGGTCTCCAACCTCAGCAACTTTAAGACTTGTGGACTTCTAAAGAAGCAGCTATAGAAAGTGCCCAATTGGTAATAGTTTTAGGTTGGAAGAATGCAACAAAACGTACATTACAAAACTGGTATTGGTACATGGTGGAACACATTCAATTTGAAATTATGGAAATTCTTCGGAGAGGGGCGGCATACAAATCTAATAAATTATTATTATTATTATTATTATTATTATTATTATTATTATTAAATTAAAATGAATATGATCAATGAAAATAAAGTGGAAAAACTGATGGGAAGATGGAACAGGATCAGAGGTTTTATGGCTAGTAGAATTCGAGACCGAGCCATAAAGAACAAATTGGAATCACTCGACACTTTGTAAATACGTTGATGTTCCTGGCTTTAAAATATATATATATATAAATTAGTACACCCTCATTTGGTGGAGGGACTGAATGAATGTTGTTGTGTGGCGGGAGCACAATTCACTGTGCACTGTTTTGTGTTCTATGTATTCTTTTCTATTATAAAAACCAATTAAATTTTTTTAAAAAAAAAAAAAAGACTTGTGGACTTCAATTCCCAGAATTCTCTGATGGTTCCTCAGTCTCCAATTCCCCTTCACTCTCACTCTCAAACTCAGATGGCAAGAACACTGGCCTGCAATGTCAGTACTCATCCGTCTTCTGGTCTTTGAAATCTATGACTAGCTGAGCCGGACAACAATGTCTAGGTACGGGAGTTCTATAACAGACACGTTTATAGTATTAATAAATGTTCTTATTAAGGAGGAACCAGCTACCCAGTGCACCTCAGAATATTCATTCATTCATTCATTCATTTATTAGATTTGTATACCACCCCTCTCCGTAGACTCGATTTATATATATTACTCGAATTTATATAGTCAACTTAGGTTCAGAATGGGAAAGTGAATGACAATAATGTGTGATTTATTTATATACTTGGATCTAAGAGGCTCCTAAATCACTCAGGAAGGCTTACCTAATTTCAGCAGAAATGCTTTTGCTATCCTTCCAAGGCACAGCCATGGTGCAATAATTTTTTTTTAATTTTTTTTTAAATCAAGGTGCTTTCCAGAATCAAAGTTCCACCCATTTTCAGGGGAGATGCACATTGAAAAACAGGCAGATCTTTGATTACATCATCCTCGCCGTCGCCATCTTGACTTTCTGGGTCACTTTCTGCATACGCCCCTGCATTTATTCCAGGGGTTCTCATATTTAGAGGAGAAGCAATAAGCATATTTGGGATTTTGAAAATAAATTTTAGGCGATTCCACCAACTTAGAAGAGAATGAACAAAGAGGTTGTATTTATGTCCAAATAAAGTAGATGCATCTATGAAGCATTTTTATTTTCTAATGAAGTTTATTGAATCCTATTGAAGTCTATAGAAGAGATTATGGGGAACAGTGCCCCAAAGGTGAGATTTTTGTTTTCAAGAGGCCAACTGGACTTGGTTTTTTTTCTTTTAAAGATGTTTTGCTTCTCATCCAAGAAGCTTCTTCAACTCTGACTGGGTGGTGGGGAATAGAAGGAGGACATATACTTCTTGCAGACAGTTGGACATTTGCATCCTTCGGGAGAGTTGTTGAAGCTTATCTGTGTCTTCCAGGTCTCCTCAGTGACTTACTAAAAGAATGAAAAGGACCAACTATCTGCAAAGAGTATAAATCCTTTCATCCCCCCACCATCCACTTAGAACAGAAGAAGCTTCTTGGATGAGAAACAAAACATCTTCAAAGGAAAACCAGAAAAAAGCACCTTTGGGACAACCATGAGCTTGGATGACTGAGAACCTACACAGACCTGGGAAATAGTGTTTTGCCATTTGCCGACACCACGTTTTTAAAATGTAGAAAAGAAAATCAGGGAAATCAGAAACTCGTTGGTGCCAAGGAAATTGCTGGGAGTATATGATAACTACAAGCACCATGTAATGGTTTTTCTCTGCTTATCCTCCTCAGTTTATCTAGAAATATCCTGTGCAGAAATTAAACCCTGCAAAGGAAGGAGCTGGATCAAAGAGACAGATACCTACAGGTCCCTCTTTTGAAACACCTTTCCTATCCTATCCCTGCCATCTGTTGACTTAACCAGGAAAAGAAAGCGTGAATTTATTTATCATGCTAATTAAATAACCTGCTTATCCAGTCTTATGAACAAACCCGGCCAAAAAAAAACCAAAAGTAGGCGGGGTGTCAGCTTGCCATCTGAACGTACCAACCTCAGATTCCAAGACGTTTGATTTCATAGGCTGTTTGTTTCCTCTTTCTGCTTATTTTTTTTCCTATTGCTCATGAATTGCTAGATGTGGGCGGGGGCAGTACAGGGCTTTCCTTTAAAAGGAAGCTGCTGTGACAAGAGTGTTCAAACACGGACAAGCCTCCACTGAGTAAAAAGCAGAAAGAAAGAAGGGCTCAAAGAACCAGAAAGGGAGGAAAAAGCCAACATCCCTCAAGTAAATTCCAAGGAGGCGACAAGTCAACCGAAACAGCTAAAAGAACTCTTTTCCATCTGCAAAGAATCATCTACCACAGCTTCCTTCTTTGACTGGTGGCTGAATTTTTGAAGGCAGTCTAAATTTAGGCAGCAGCACCTGTGAAATCAACCTGAGAAAAAAAGGGGAAAAAAGAAAACCCAGAGACGTGGTTCTATTTGTTGAATCAACTTCTCACCACGTCTACTGAAAGAATTGCTCTGCCTTTTTCTGAAGCCCAACCATCCACCATGAGCTCTGAGCAATTGGTACACGATGTGGAGAAAGGGAACATCGTTGTCATCCGGGAGCCAGCTCCGAAAAACAGCCACTGGAAGTGCCTTAGCATCTGTTCCTTCTTGCTTCTGATTGGCGCCGTAACCGTATTTGCCCTCTTGCAACTGGACGCATTTGGGTCATCGGAAAAGCAGGTTAGTAAACACGAGTTGGGCGAAGAGTGGTTGGCTACTGGGAAGCTTTCGATGGATGCTTGTCGTAAAATGAGACGGGGCGAATTTGTCAATTTATCTTCTGGATAAAGGAAGGAAAAAGCAAACAGCTCTATTTGGAGGAGGATGAAAATTATGAGAAAGGTTATGCTAATGTTACATTTTGCCCAAAATTAACTCCCCTCCATAGAAGTCTAACACTTATTAGAGATTTTAAAGAATAAATAATGGAAAGCTGATGGCAAACATTTTTGGCTTAAAATATTTCCAATAAATGTAAAAAATGAGATAAATGATAGATAGGTAGATAGATAGATAGATAGATAGATAGATAGATAGATAGATAGATAGATAGATAGATAGACAGACAGACAGACAGACAGACAGATATTAGTGCATAGGTATATCCAATGTACACTGAAAGCACATGCACCAAATACAAATTCCTTGTGTGTCCAATTACACTTGACCAATAAAGAATTCTATTCTATTCCATTCTATTACTCCCCACAAATACTTACTTTATACAACAATGTATTACTCAATCAACCACTTGTTGGAGGCATGTAGAATTTACCTATGCAATCAACCTCTTTTGGGAGTTCAAGTGGATCATCGGTACCCATGGGCCCATTTAATAAAGAATGCCTATCCCCAGTTTTTTTATGTGTTTGCAGAGTTTTCTTCTGTTAAGCTTACATTTCAAACATGCTTATTTAACCCGCATTTAGAACTGCCATTTTTTAAATAAAAGAATGAATACGATAATAGTGGTGGCATCTATGCATCATCTTTATTCATTTCTTTTCTCCATTTTTTTCCAGGATTCTAAACTACAGGGAAATTCATTTTCTGGTAAGTGTTTCTAAAGCAGTCTTATTTCATTAGGAAGGTTTTTCAAAACTGTGTATCATTTTCCAACCTGATGCTCCATAGATCTATTACTATCTTATACTGTACTCCCTCAATTCTACTCAGAATTGATATTTATTATACTGTTTGGGAGTGACCAGAATTGAGGCATAGTCCACAACCAACATATATCTCTTGCTAGAAACTCATTGCTTAATACTTAAGTATATGAATTTAGCCTCTTCCCAATTCTTGAGGAAGGCAGGGATGTCCCACTGAATTAATTGGAATAGTATTTGTTTGCCATGGACAGTTGGACTATATCAATATATCAATTCTCTAGCCAGCTATAAAATACACAGCATCTCGCTCTGATGAAAGTGATTGATTTTGATGCATTATCTGACATTGTCTTTTTCTTTCATGTTTACAGATCATTTGCCCGACACAATGAAAGTGCAAGCCTTGATTTCCAGAAAACCAGCTGCCCACGCTGTTGGTGAGGAGATATTTTAAAACTGCTTGAAAGGGGGTGGCTGGTGACAGGCTTCAGGTGGGCCTCTCAGATTCTGATGGGCTTCATGTGCTGCTTTTCTGATTGGATGAAAATAAAATGCTTGGAAAGAAGAAGCATTTTTTGATTGGATGAAAATAAAATGCTTGGAAAGAAGTAGCATTTTCTGATTGGATGAAAATAAAACGCTTGGAAAGAAGAAGCATTTGTGACATTTTACAAAGAGGCAGGCTTCTTTTTTTAAAAAAACATTTTAATTGAAATATATATTTTAAAAACAGAATATATAAACACTTAAGACAAACAATTATACATGCACACATGAAAAAAAGAAGAAGAGGCAGGCTTCTAATGTTTCTCTTTTACTAGTATCATGTATATAAATATTATTATATCTCTGTATACCATCAATATGTACTTGAAAAAACAAACAAAAAACAAACAAACAATAAATTCACTGTGCTCAACAAGAAGCTGTTGGATGAAACCCACACCCTTAAGATGAAGGAAAGGGGAATTTTGTATACTAATGAATTTGTAATTTCCTTAATTTGGCTATTATTCTCTCTAATAATCTTAGCTTCTTATTTATGGTGTTAAGTGTTTAAAATGAGAGAGAATGGTCAGTGAGAGGTCATCCAATGAGTTTCAGTGGGCGACTGGGTCTTCCATGGCACAGAAAGCTATTACCTTAGAAAACCTTGCAAACCCATGCTGAAGTTAGGAAATATACAGCCTTTCTCCTATAGGAACAGCGATCAGGTTTGGTGGGGTTAGCCTTACTCAATTTTGAATTTGAATTTTGAAATTTATAGGCCACCCAAATCCTGACTCAAGTCATGTTGCTTGAAGGTTTTCCTAAGCAGGACCTGGTTTTGTGCCCTTAAGCCCATCAAGGCATCAAAGACATTTCAGGTCCACTAACTTGGTATCCTCCAGATGTTTCATCCTACGGGCTCCCACAAACTCCATGAGCTACCTTAGAAACCACAGGATTGTGAAAGCTGCAGTTAAACACACCTGGAAGGCACCTGAGGGAAATGGTGCCTCAGAAACAGGTTCTTCGGGTAGTTTCAACTTAGGACCACAGTTGAGACCAAGATTTCTGTGGCTATAAGTGAGTCAGTCATTAAGCAAGTTTTGCTCCCCATTTTACGACCTTTCTTGCCAGAATTGTTAAGTCAATCACAGCAGTTCTTAAAGTTAGTGACATGGTGAATCTGGCTTCCTCATTGACATTGCTCACCAGAGGGTCACAAAAAGGGATCCCATGATCCCAAGACACTGGGATCATGGGATCATTAAATATGCCAAGCATCTGAATTTGGATCACAGGTCCATGGGGATGCTGCAACAGTCGTAAGCGTGAACAACACTTGTGAATAACTTTTTGCAGTAACTTCACAAAGTTTGTGACACTAAACTGTTATAAGTCGAGGACCACTTATTTGTACAGTACAAGGAATTCATTCTTCTTTAAGTTGACCAATGCTTCTTCCTAACACTGATTTCCTTTTGCTCCACAGCTTCTTCCGAAAATCCACAACAACTGCAGTGGACTACAGATGTGGCTCCTACCGTCCTGGAGAATGGGATGCAGCTGAATAAGAATGAAAACTCCCTTATCGTGCCTTCTGATGGATTGTACTTCGTCTACTCTCAGCTTTTGTTCCACAGTGACCAGTGCAGGAGATCTGTTCTGCTCACCCACAACATCACCAGCTGGTCCTCGATGCACAACGACGAGGTAGAACTGCTGAAATCCATCAAATCTGTCTGCGAGGTGGTCTCCAGCGATAAAAAACTCTGGTTTGAATCAATTTATCAAGGGGCCGTCTTTAACCTGAAAAACGGCGACCGCTTGTTTTCTAAAACAAATCACCCTGAATTTCTGGACTTCACTCATTCAACACAGATTTATTTTGGGGTCATTGCTATGTAAGAAAGACTTTACGATACCTAATGATAATTTCATGTTGTTACTCATGTACCTTCATTAAGTGGTTTTGTTTATTTTCCGGCTTACAAAGAGGTCAACAAAACCTGACAGTATTAGAAAACTTAGTGTGAGGCTTTTTTAAATGGTTTAAACTTTTTATTTATTTATTAATATTTATTTATTGAGCTTCTCCTATAATTTTGAAACTTTGGCTCCCCCCCCCCCCCCTGTGTAGGAGATCCTTGCAAAAAGGTACCACACTTTTGCAGGCAATGAATACATACATGTGTAACAGGATTTCCATTCCTCTGTCCCTCAGTCTAGGTTAAGATTTGAATATTTACATATATTATTATTATTATTTATTAGATTTGTATGCCGCCCTTCTCTGAAGACTCGGGGCAGCTCACAAGACACAATATATATGTGTGTGTGTGCATATAAATATACTATGTATATTTGATATCATTTGACTGTGTTGATTTAATCATGTATATTACATGAGTTATTCTGAATTTTGAGGAGAGGATAATACTAGGATATGAATCCTGGTTCCCCCACCCCTCACCTAACAGTACAGTCCTATCCAAGTTTATTTGGAAACTTCTAACATTCTCTCTTGGATTGAACTACTTCAGTCTGATGTCAGAAAGTCTGACATTTTTGGTATTTCATTGGCACCATGTAGGTTTTCAGCAGCATTGTACATGTGGCCATGAAAATTGTTTTTTTAAAAATATAAGTATTACAAATATATATTTTATTAGAAAATGTATTTATTTATTTATGTATTTATTTATTTATTTGCCTATTTATTGTGCTTTAAATCTCTGCTCAGCAGAGGGTGAAGACATGTATGGTTAAGATAAAATATACTTTGTATTTAAATTCAGGCCAAACAATAAAATGAAATTTTGTAATGGAACACATCTGCTCAATGAGTTGTTCTGTTCGGTTTGATGTTAGTAGCAAGTGATAATAACTTCAATCTGAAGTCCAGGAATTACATCTTTAGCATCCCAGAAATGGATCAAAGAAATGTTGTAAGGATAAGGCGCAATCAACCATAAGCACTTCTTCAATATAACAATATTATTGAGGAATGAATAGACAGACTCAATTTAGTTGCAGAACAATAATAACTGGTTTCCATTGGCACTATTGGGTACCCTGCCCCTGTCTTGCTTGCTCCTTCCCATTCCTCAAATGATACTTACACAACCTTAAGCAAGCTCAACTTCTCCTTCCAAAGTAAAGTTTCCTCTGTCCACTCATGTCCAAATCTAGCAGTCGGGGGTCATCCCCATTTCTTAGCCGAGGGAACCAGCATAGAAACATAGAAACATAGAAGATTGACGGCAGAAAAAGACCTCATAGTCCATCTAGTCTGCCCTCATACAATTTCCTGTATTTTATCTTAGAATGGATATATGTTTATCCCAGGCATGTTTAAATTCAGTTATTGTGAATTTACCAACCACGTCTGCTGGAAGTTTGTTCCAAGAATCTACTACTCTTTCAGTAAAATAATATTTTCTTATGTTGCCTTTGATCTTTCCCCCAACTAACTTCAGATTGTGTCCCCTTGTTCTTGTGTTCACTTTCCTATTAAAAACACTTCCCTCCTGAACCTTATTTAACCCTTTAACATATTTAAATGTTTCGATCATGTCCCCCCTTTTCCTTCTGTCCTCCAGACTATACAGATTGAGTTCATTAAGTCTTTCCTAACATAGATTTCCCAAAGGTGCTTTTTCAGGAGGCAACTGTACTTTTTTTTTCTTTTGAAAGATTTATATCCCATTCCCTGTTATCCTGTCAGAGCTGAAGAAGGTTCATGGATGAAAAGCAAAATATCTTCAACAAACAAACAAACAAACAAACAAACAAACAAATAAACAAACAAACAAGCAAACAAGAGAGTCTAGTGTCCTCCTGAAAAAGCATTTTTGGGACAACCATGACTTGGATGACTTAGTATCTTTGCAGGCTAACATAGCTAGTCTTCAATGCAATGCAGGATCCTGCAAGTCCTTTGAGGCTGCAGTGATACATGCAACCTCATAATTTACAAAATACTCTCAGATGGGCTCTGAGTGGATTCAAAACCACAGGTTCAAGATATGACTCAAAGAAGCCAGAATATGATGAAATGTCACCTAGCCAACTCTCTTATCTGCAAAAGGCAGATTGACTCAGTTAGGAGGCCAACTTCATTTTTCAGAAAAGTTCTTCTCTATATCTTCCTTGGGCGGGACATCTTGCATTTATAGCAACTTGCTTTCTGCTACATGGCTCTGAATCGCTACAATCGCATTTCTCAACCTTCAGAACTTGAAGAGGTGTACACATTAACTCCCAGAATTTTCCAACAAATATGCTGGCTGGAAAATTCTGGAAGCTGAACTTCGCAGAAGTTGAAGTCTACAGATGTTGAGAATTCTGGAAGTTGAAGTCCATAGCTGTCAAAGTAAGTTAAAGTCCACAACTGTCAAACAGCTCCACAACTAAACGAGTACTTCCACCACTGAGGAAAAAGGTGTGAGGTAAAAGTAGAACATCATTCAGAGGGGAAACTGTACAGGATGATCACAATCTGGCTTAAAGACTAGTAAGATCCTTAATTGGTGTCTGATTTCTCCATCCCTTGAATGGGTCTTTCCTTCCTCATTTCAAGGATTGTGTTGTAGAATCTAATGGCATCCACAGTGGGAAATTAATTAATGAATCTCACTCTCTCATCTATCTATCTACCTATCCATCCATCCATCCATCCATCATCCATCCATCCATCCATCCATCCATCATCCTCCATCTATCTATCTGCCCGTTGATCCATCCATCCATCCATCCATCCATCCATCCATCCATCCATCCATCCATCCATCCATCCATCCATCCATCTATCTATCTATCTATCTATCTATCTATCTATCTATCTATCTATCATCTATTTATCTATATCATTATTCTTCCTTCTTCTTTCTTTCTCTCCCTCCCTCCCTCTCCCTCTCCCTCTCATCTTTATTAAATCTATCTAATCCTCTATTAGATTTACATAACTTGATTTAAGAGCATAAGGTAATATTCTCTCCGTTTGTGTTTTCCTACTAACTATAACACTGTGAGTTAGGTTGGGCTGAGACAGTTGTTGACAAAAATGATCTAGTGACCATCTGCAGCTCATGAGGAACTACAGCCTGGGTTTTTTTTCACACTCAGTCCAACTCCTCCACCACAGCACCTCTCTCAAACCGAGAGAGCGAATGGCCCAAAAGATATTCTACGGCTGAGGGGGAATTCCTGAATCTCATCACTAGACTATCCTGACTTTTAGACTGAGAAGGAGGGACAGGCCCAAAACCTCCTGAAGGGAACTTCCATAGCCAAAGTGAGACCAGAATTGGGTCTGTCCCACTTTTAGGTAACATCTATATTGGACCACATTGAGTTGTAAGAAAGGGAATTCAGTGTTATCCAGGGAGGTTTTGCAGTTGAGGAAAGAGTAGAATTAGACTCTCCAGTATACCCCAATTCTATACACATTGATTTTCCTTTCAATGCCTGTATAAGGAGCCTTTGCATAAGTAGCTTAAATACTAAAATTAAGCTAAGAAAGGTTTTACTGGCATTAGTCATGTATTGCCAAAGTTCTAGTTTCATAGTTAAATAACCAAATAACATGACAAATAACTGTAACAGATGAGCACTTAATGATCTGAGGAAGGCCCCTGATTTCATATTCTTTTGAAGCAGCAAAGGGTGTCCTCGCTTCAATTTTTCCAGGTCCAAGGATGGCAGATTGATTTATTTCTCTTTTATAGGTAGTCCTTGAGTTATGACGATAATGGAGCTAGCCCATTACAATTGTAATTTGTGAAATTACAATGGGTCGATTAAGTGATCCATTTGATTTTATGACCTGCCTCCAGGGGTCGTTAAACAAATCACTGTGGTTGTTAAAAGGGTCATTAAGCGAAGCCATGGTTCACTAGCAGCACGCTTTTGCCTAAAACCAGAAGTACATGCCAGGTTTTGACAAAACTGTTATAAAATCCAATGGCGTGACTGTGGGAAGCTGCAAATATGTTCAACACTTGAAGTGTGGTCATGTGACCACAGGAAGAGCAAACGGTTGAAATTTAAAATCTGGGTTGTAATTATGCACACACACACTTACACACCGTAAATCCATTTGAACTTTGAATGGCCATTAAGCACTACACCACTAAGCATTACACCAGAATCGTTCTCTTTTAATTTGTCTCTTTTTCTATTGAAAGCATGATAGGTAAATTATTTGGATTAAATTGCAGATAACTACCTCCCCTTCCCTCTTTTTCATATTTCTCCTTTAAAAAAAAAAAATCTACTACACATCCAATTTTAAAAGCCCATAAACTGAGCTAGGCCCTTTAATAAAAATAGGCTATATAGTTCCTGGAATTTTAGGTTTCATTATTAGCATTTTAAAAGCTGATATTAGCCTTCTGAACGTGGCAGTGTAGGCCTCTTTTTCAGGAAAACTTTTTTTTTTTTAAAAAAAAATTGTTCTTATCCAAGGCCATTCCTTCCGTATGCCGTGTGCCTTTTTTCAAGTCCTTGAATACACTTGCAAGCATTAAGAAAGATACAAACCTAGCTGGAAAGAACCATGTAACCCATACATTTTCCCAGTGGCAAAAGCCAAATATTTTTACTACGGGTTCTGTGGGTGTGGCTTGGTGGGCATGATGAGGTTTGCTGGATGTGGCAGCAGCAGGTTACTGCAAAATCCCCATTCCCTCCCCACTCCTGGGGGAAGGATATTACAAAATCTCCATTCCCACCTCACTCTGTGGCCATTTGTTGGTTTTTTCTAACTATTCAACATTTCTGTTACCGGTTCTCTGAACTACTCAAAATTTCTACTACTGATTCTATAGAACTTGTCTGGATTTCACCCCTGCATTTGCCACCTGTAGAACGTTATCTACAATCAATGTGTTCTGTTGTTCAAAACTCACAGGTAACCTATGCCTTTCACTGTATTACAGTAGTACCCCTAGATACGAGCGTAATTCGTTCCATAAGGGAGCTTGTATCTCGAGGCAACTCTTATCTGAAACAAGTTGTTTTTCCCCTCCGAGATAACCAAAAGCAAGGATTCTTGCACCACCTAACGGACGCTCGGCTCGTATCCCGAATTTGAGCTCGGGAATAGAACAGAAATGTCTCTCCCCTCGTGGCTCGTATCTTGAAATACTCGCATGTAGAGCAGCTCGTATCTAGAGGTACTACCGTATTTGTTTCCTGTGATGTTACACACACCAAATGTATATCTCATTCCAATATGAAAAGGGCTGCCCCACAGAAGGGGAAGTCAACCTATCACCCACGTACCTTAAGGCAAGACAAAAATCAACAAATGGAAACTTATGAAGGAGAGATCTAACCAAGAAATAAAGAGTGAGAACAACAGCAGTGAGAACAACTAACCAGTGGAATGGCTTGCCTTCAGAGGTTGTGGGTGCTCCATCCATCACTGGAGTTTTAAAGAAGAATTGGACAACCATTTGCCTGAAATGGTATAAGGTCTCCTGCTTGAGCAGGGGGTTGGACTAGAAGATCTCTATGGTCTCTTTCAACTCTGCTATTCTATTCTATTCTATTCTATTCTATTCTATTCTATTCCATTCTATCCCCTCCCATCCCACCCCACCCCATCTATTCTATTCTATTCTATTCTATTCAAAAAGGACTGGACTACCATTTGTCAGGAATGGTATAAGGTCTCCTGCTTGA